>NC_060281.1:63627536-63641254 GCF_021613505.1 Equus quagga | reverse complement strand
CCACCCCGCCCCCCCCCCCCCCCCCCCGCAAAGACTCAGTACATAGTTGTGTATAGTTGTAAACTCTTCTAGTTCTCTATGTGAGCTGCTGCCACAACGTGGCTACTGACAGACAAGTGGTGTGGTTCCACGTCTGGGAAGCAAACCCAGGCTGCTGAAGCAGTGTGCCAAACTTTAACTGCTAGGTCATCAGGGCTGGCTCTCAGATTCTTGTTTATATTCCAAGATGGGAACTTTTTAGCCCATAGTATGAAATAGCATTATTGTCTGTGTACACCAAGAACCTTGTGGCCCCTGATGATCAGATTCTGGGAACACTGAAGAATTGTTACCATAGAAGAGTTTTAAATTTATGAGGAAATCTGGGACAGGAAATGAGATGGCTCCTTCTGGTCACATTAGCTCTTAAACACAACAATGACAGACCTGAAGCCCTGAGATCTCATCTCAAGGCAGAGTATTAAACATTGCTGAAATAATTGCTCACTCATAGCTGCAGGGTTGAGATGGTGGAAATCAAATACATATATGGCTTGCCAAATTAAAAAGTCGTCCACTTCGAATGCTCACTATCCCTTATGTAAACATGCTTTGGTTTAGAAAATCTCTCAATAATTCAAGTAGAGATATCTGAGAGGTATCGGAGAACTCAGCCTGGCAAACTCCTGATACACTATGCACTGTATGCTCTTCACTTACTGATATAGACTAGATGTTGGCAAACTACAGCCCTCAGACCAAATACAGCTTGCTGCCTATATTTGTATGGATGGCAAGCTAAGAAACTTTTACATTTTTAAATGGTTGAAAAAAGATCAAAACTGTTTCATGAAATGAGAAAATTATTTGAAATGCAAATTTCAGTGCCCATAAATCAAGTTTTACTGGGACATAGCCCGATGCATCATTTCTGTGTTGTGTGGCTGCTTTTGCACTGTCCTGGCAGCGTTGAATTGTTGTGGCAGACACTATTACCCACAAAACCTGCCGACTCCTGAGGTAGGGCCCCTTCCCTTCTCCGAGACAGCAGGGAGCTTATTCTAGCTCTACCCCATGCCTCATTGTCACCAGCTCTCTGTCCAGATTGCCTCTTTTTGTAAGGGCACCAGTCATACTGGCCTAGTTCTCACCCTAATGATCTAATGTCAACTTCATTATCTCTGTAAAGACCCTGTGTCTAATTAACTTCACATTCTGAGGTGCTGGGGGTTAGGAATCCAATGTACCTTTTTTGAAAGGACAGAATTCAACCCATCACGGTCTGCCCTCTTCCCCCCCGCCCCCCATTTATGTTCTTTCCACCTGCAAATTATTCACCTCAGCCCACATCCCCCAAAAGTTCAATCTATTCCAGCATGAACTCTGTCCAAGATATCATGTAAGTCAGCTTATGGGTGAGACTTGGGTATGGTTCAGCCTGGGGCAATATTCCTTTCATCTGTGAACCCGTGAAGCTAGACAGCAAATTACCTGCTTCCAAAATACAATGAGCAGACTGGCATAGGATAGATATTCCCATTCCAGAGGGAAAAGTCGTCAGGAAAAAGGATGTGGAGTCCCAAGCAAGTACAAAACCAAGCAGGGCAAATTCCATGAGATTTTAAGGCTTGAGAATAATACTCTTTGGCTAAATGCTCTGTCCTTTGAGCCCACTGGGCTGGTGGCCCTGCCCCCTCATCCCTGAGTGGTGGACAAGGCCTCTGGAATTGAAAAGGTGGCTTCACCCTCTGGAACCAAAGAAGTGTTCCTGCCATCAGGGTCATTCTTCCCTTTTCTTAAGGACAACCCATGTTCACAGCTAGCTAGCTCTATCAGCCCATTTCCTGCCTATAGAATCCAAGAAGTCCAACAACATTCCTTCATTTCAGCCCTTCTCTGTCCCCTTCAGTCCAAGTTGGTGGCATTTCTGCTGAGATAGTTGGATTCACAAGTCACACACCTCAGCTCTTTAGCAAACATTGTCCGGCCACACTCTAGGTATTCTCTCCACAGCATGCTTTTTCATTTTTGGCAATATGAATAGGCTGAGAGTCTTCCAAATCTTCAAGAACTGCTTCCTTTATGTTTAACACTCATTCTTCAATTTATCTCTCTCCTCTTGCGTTTTACTATTAGCAGAATGGAGAGGTCAGGCCATGCCTTCAGCACTTTGCTTAGAAATCCCCTCAGCTAAGTTCCCAGTTCCTTATTACTAAGTTCTACTTTCTGCAAAACACTAGAATGCAATTCAGCCAAGATGTCTGCCACTTTATTACAAAGACCCCCTTTCCTCCAGTTTCCAGTAATATGTTCCTCGTTTTTATCTGACACCTCACCAGAAGTATTTTTAACATTCGTATTTCCACCGACAGTTTTCTTCTAGGTAATCTGGTCTTTTTCTATAAAGCTCCTCAAAACTCTTCTATATTCTACAAATTCCAAAGCCACGTCCACATTTTTAGGTATTTGCTACAGCAGCACCCTATTTTCCAGTACCAAAGTCTTTATTCATTTGCTAGGGCTGCCATTACAAAGTACCACAAAATGAATGGCTTAAACGACAGGAATTTATTGTCTCATGGTTCTAGAGGCTACAAGTTTGAGATCAGGGTGCCAGCAGGGTTGATTCCTTCTGAGAACTGTGAGGGAAGAATCTGTTCTGGACCTCTCTCTTTGGCTTGTAGATAGCCATCTTTTCCCTTTGTCTTTTCACATCATTCCTTCCCTATATGTGTCTATTTTTGCATCCAAATTTCTCCTTTTTTATAAGGATACTGGTCATTGGCTTAAGGCCCACACTAAGGACCTCCTTTGAACATGATTATCTCTGTAAAGACCCTACCTCTAAATAAGGTCACATTCTGAAGTGGGGGTTAGGACTTCAACATATCTCTTTTGGGGGGATACAGTTCAACCTATAAAAATTAATAAGGAGGGGCCAGCCCCATGGCCGAGTGGTTAAGTTCCTGCACTCCACTTCCGTGGCCCAGGGTTTCACCGGTTCGGATCCTGGGTGCGGACATGGCACCGTGAGGCGGCAACCCACATGCCACAACTGGAAGGACCCACAACTGAAAATACACAACTATGTACGGGGGGCTTTGGGGAGAAAAAGGAAAAATAAAATCTTAAAAAAAATAAGGAAATAGACAACTTGAACAACAGTGTAGACCAAGTGAACCTGACAGACATGTATGGAGCACTCCCACCAGTTACAGTGGAATGTACATTCTTCTCAAGTGCACATGGAATACTATACACATAGACCAAATGCTAGGCCATAGAACAAGCCTCAAAAATTTAATGATGGGGTCTTGTCAAAAGGACACCACAGCCAGCTTGAAGACGCTGGCCAAACCTGGGACAGTTTGAGCATCCAAATAATGACAACAGGTTATAACCCAAAGAACAAAATAAGAATCCATGTATCCATATTGAGATAAATATTTAAATGTATAAACAAGTAGGAAAGAAAGAAAAACTCTAAAGTAGAATATCACTTAGTAAATACCACAGGAAATGACAGAAAATCACCAGTTGGTACCAGCACAGTAATACTTGTTTTAGGCAAGAATCATCTATGAATGCTAAAATTAGGTGGGTGAAAGTTTTATGAGAGAATATTTCCTTAGTGTCAAAACATCTGCCCACAAGATACTTATTAATACAGTTGGAAAAATAATAACTTTACAAAAGAGAAATCTGGCATTTACCTCCTCAGTTAAGCAATCAAAATTAATGTTGCCTTTATTGGTAGAAACAAATATGAGACTCTTGATCTGATTCTCTGAGAAGGACACAACATCACTCCTGTGGTATTCCTGCCAAAAATGCATAACCTGAATCTAACTCATGAGGAAACATCTAACGAGCACACTTGAGGGGCATTCGGCATGGAAATGGCACTTTTTAAAATGAGGTCACGAAAGACAAAGACTGAAAGAGTGTTTCAGTTTAAAGGTAGCTAAAGATATACAATATTGGATACTGAACCCAAAGTTTGTTTCTTGGATGTTAACAGGACAACTGATGGAATGTGAATCAGTTCTCCTGCATTTATGTTAATTTCCTCAATTTGATCACTTGACTGTGTTTACAGAATAGAATGACCTCATAGAGATACTTGCTGAAGTGTCTGGGAGCGCAGAGGAGTTACGTCTGCAACTCATGCTCCTACCTTTCAAGAAAAATAAGTTCTCGTATCGAGAAAGCAGACATGGTACCATGTTAACATTTGGGGAAGGTAGGTAAAAGATATTAGGAATTCTTTACTATTCTATAAATTCTGTATTTCTGTACTATTTTTTCAACTTTTCAGTAGTATGAAATCATTTCTAAATAAAATAGTTAAAAAGAAAAAATGGAGGCTGGCCCTGCGGCATAGTGGTTAGGTTGGGCACTCCCTCTCCGGGGCCCAGGGTTTGTGGGTTTGGGTCCTGGGCGCAGACCGATGCACTGCTCATCAAGCCATGCTGTGGTCGCATCCCACGTGCAAAGTGGAGGAAGATTGGCAACAGATGTTAGCTCAGGGCCAATCTTCCTCACCCCAAAAAAAAAAAGGAAAAGAGAAAAAAAATGAATTTAGCAAGGTCATTGGATGTCAGGTCAATATATCCAAGTCAATTCTATATCTAAACACCTCAGAAAAACTTTATAAATTGGGATTTAGTAAAATGAATCCATTTTCAAAAGTATCAAAGTGCAAAATATAAAAAAAATAAGTCGTCTTGTAGTGTTGGAACTGTTCAGTATGTTTACTGTGGTTGTTGATACATGAACCTCTACATAGATAACATTGAATAGAACTTAATACACACACAAACACACAGGTGAGTGTAAGTAAAACTGGGGAAATCTTAATAAATATTGTGAATTGTATCAATGTCAATATTCTGCCTGTGATATTATACTATGGTTTTGCAAAATGTTAAACATTGGGGTAAACTGGGCAAAGTGTATAAGGAATTTCTTTCTATTACTTTTTACACTGCAGGTGAATTTGTAATTATTGCAAAAAAACAAAACAAAATAAATCTAATAAAGATGTAAAAGGAGAATGAATAAACTATAATATAGAGTCAATGGAATATTATGCATCTATGAAATAAACTACAATTGAATAAACAACAACATGTCTAGGTCCTAGATACCTAACACTGAGTGATAAGTCATTTTCAGAAGGCTGCCTATAATATAATACCATTGTTAAAGGCCACAATAAAATGGGATTACATATTAATTAGGCATACATGTGTATGTGATAAAACAATGAAGCAAAAAACCAGAGGATGATCAACATACTCAGGAGAACGTCTCTGCGGAGGAGGCGAGGGGTTGGATAGGAGGAGCAGTGGACACGCGGCAAGTTATTTGTAGTCTTCTCGTGACAGACTCGTGAACACTCATGAGAAAGTACTTGTTACTAATGTTAGATGAAAGGGGGACATAAATGCAGATAATTAGATTTTTTTCGAGGAAGATTAGCCCTGAGCTAACATTTGCTGCCAATCCTCCTCTTTTTGCTGAGGAAGACTGACCCTGAGCTAACATCTGTGCTCATCTTCCTCTACTTTATATGTGGGATGCCTGCCACAGCATGGCTTGACAAGTGGTGTGTAGGTTTGTGCCCGGGATCCAAACCAGTGAACCTCGGGCCGCTGAAGCAGAATGTGTGAACTTAACCACTGTGCCACCGGGCCAGCCCCAGATTTTTTTAATTATAGGAGAATACTACGGATAACCATGTACCACTACATATGAAAATTTAGATAAAATTTTGCAATTTCCTTGCAATTTATACATTACCAAAATTGAGCAAGCAGAAAAAGCAAGACTGAATAAATCAGTAACAAACAAGGAAATTGAACTGGAGTCAAAAACTTACCTTCATGAAATGTAGCAAGCCTAGATTATTGAGCAGTAAAATTTCACCAAACATGGAAGGACTTGATCATCACTATGTTATACAAACAGTATTACAATAATTTTGAAAGGATAGATTACTCCAAAATTCATTTTACAATCCTGGTATAATCTTCGCAAGCAAATCTGGAGACAGTAGGGAAAAAAATAATTATAGGTCAATCTAATAGATGAAAATTTTCTGAATAAAATGGAATCCAGGTTTCTTTCTCCACCCATTCATACATGTCTGTATTAGGCTGAACTATATGAAATTACCAATAAGGGACCATTTTTGACATGTGGCAAGTTTTCTTTTCCATCTCACATCCTCTTCTACAGCGTGGCTGTGCCACTCCTCCCATTGCGAGTCTTGTTGGCCGCAGACTCGCCTGTAGCGGAAGACAATGATGGAAGTGCTGCCTCGTGGCTTCCCACACCGCGAAAGGCAATGCCGCTTCCGCTTTCCTCGCTGGAGTACTTGTTCTTGAAGCTTTTGGCTACCATGTGAGCAGTCCCCTCGGGCTGTGGTGCTAGGAGGAAACCTCAGAGTCCATCTAAACACCTAGCGAGGCTCTGAGGCTACCTGCAGAGAAAGAGAGACCATCCGCCCCATATGCCCCAATGCCACGCTCTCTAGCTCCAGCAGCTGACGGACAGCAATGGCATGAGAGCTCCTGCACCAGCACTGCCAGCCAGACCTTCCCTGAATTCCTGACCAACAGAAACCATGAGAGACAGTAACATCTTTGTTCCATACACTATAGAGTTTTGGGGTGATATTATAGGCAGCAATAGTAATTGTAACAGAAATCTGGTATTGGAAGTGGAGTGCTACTGTAACAAAGTCTTAAAACATGTGCCACTGGCTTTGGCACTGGCTCGTCTCTTGAGGAAAACATGAGTGAAAGCCTGCAGGGCCCTTAGGGAGGGTATTAGTAGACCCTAAGGTCATCAAGGAAGTTGCTGTTGAGGGCTTGAAGGAACATGAGGATAGTGTTATGGGAACATGGAGAGAAGGGGACTTTGTTATGTGGTGGCAGAAAGTTGCTCAATACTGTCACCTAATGTAAATGGAAAATAGAAAATGTACCTAATGCCCTCCAATAGTCCAGCTAAGAGTTTCCTAGGCACAGCGTCCAGGTGCTACCTGGCCTCTTCTCACTAATTACAATAAAACGAGAGAGGGAGAGAAGAACTGAAAAATGAACCATTCCCTGGAGGAAATGTGAAATGGCCCAGAACAGTCTTTTCAGCTAGTAAAAGTTCTCAAAGTAAGAAGTTCCTCAGGGACTATAATGTCCTGAGGTAAGATTTCAGAAGGATCTAAGGGGGTGCCTCATGAACCCCTTCAGACCCCCCAAAAAAGCCTCCTAAGGATCTCAGGGGAATACCTCTGTGGACCCTCTCTCCTAATAGAGCTGCTAAGAGTCTTCAGGCTGTGCTCTCACGGAAAGCCCACAGAGAGCCCAAGGCAGACAGAGTCTTAATCTCCAAGAGATTTCGGGGGGATGTGGCTTTTGCCTAATTGATACATAAAAACCCACAAGGTTTTTTTTTCTCATTTCCTATGTATCCCCCAACAACACATATGTACAACTACCAAACTCCTTCTCTACCAAAATACTCTCAGAACAGAAAATTGGGAGCTTACCTCTTTAAGAATAGAGGTCAATCAACAAGCCCTCAGTGAGGTGGGCCATGGAGTCAGTCGGTAAGTTCCAAGAACTCAATTGCAGACCTGGGGGGAGAATCATTTTGAAGAAAACTTCATGACAACCTCAATTCCCAAGAATATTTTCCATTTCTTGAGGTTGCAGAGATGCTAACAAAGGGGCTAACATGAGTGGCTAATAAAGAAAAATGGTGAAATTGGAAAGTGTTTGAGTAGAAAGAAAAATACCGGACAAAATTATGGTAGAAGTATGGGTTAATTGGAGGACTCACGGCAAAAAGTGGAAAAAACAAAAGCTAATTATAAACGGAAAGATAGTATAAATCCATACACAGATGCCACAAAGTTTTTAAAACAGCCCTATCAACCTGTCCAAAATAAAAAGAGATCTTTGGACTCACAGCCTTTTTGGGGCAGGAAGGGGGCTGAGAAGGATACTCACTTGCAAACATGGGTCATTTTTACGCATAAGGAAGGAAAGCAGGCTTAGACACAGAGGGTGCAGCCAAGAGCTCTGAACTCCAAGTGAGCAGGAGTGAACCCTACACGGACCCAGCAGGACTTAGGAATTTCTATGGGCCCGTGGCTGCCTTGTGGGGACTCCTGTTGTCCCCGGTTTTGAATGGGAGCAGATTTCCTATGTCTGCCCCACTATTATATTTTGGGTGTGTAAGATGACAATAACTTGTCCTTTAGTTCGCAGGTCTTCAGACTGAGAGGAGTAGCACCTAAGGAGCTGCACCCTAGGGAGCAGTGCCAAAGAGCCTCTGGTGCGGCAGTAGCTGATTTAGGTGATGAGGTCCTGGACTTCAACCTGCTGCCATGATTGGTGAGACATTGGGGTCTTGGAGGAGATGAGTATAGCTTACAGATGTGAACTGTTAAAGCCAGAGAGGCAGGCTGTGGTAAGCTGTTTCCCAAAGATGGCTGCAACAATATTTCCTACGCAGCATCCTCTTCGACAATGTGACACTGTGACTGTGCCATTCCGCCCACTGGGAAGGGAGGTCTATGCCCCCTGCTCCTTGAATCCAGATGGGCTGGAGAATTGCTCATAGCTGGCGGGATGCAGCAGAAATGAAGCTGTGTGGTTCCCAAGGCACGGTCATCAAAGGAGCTGCAGCTTCCACCTCACTCAAACGAATGCTCAGCAGTGAAGACTCAGCTGCCAGGTCAGCTGTCCAACTGCCCTGAGGCTGGCCTGCTGTGACGAAGTCCAGACAGCTCACACGAAGAGGCCTGAGACATGGAATACCGAGAGATGCCCCCACCAGCCACGTGTCCCAGCCCCACCCCGCTGTTCCAAATCCAGCCGCCAGCTGATCGCAGCTGCCTGAGAGACACGACCGCTTAGCTGAACCAGGAAACTGAGATCTAAATAGCCATGAAATGTTGAAGTGATCTACTATGTAGAAGAGCAAGTGGACCAACCCGCAAAAGGATAATTTCATACTGTTCAACCCTATAAGTAAATAATATGTCCAAGATAATTCAACATTAGAGTTCATTAAAAAATATTCATCATATCAATTAATTAATTAATTAAGCAATTCCTCGTGATAAAATCCTTAATGAACTCAGAATGGAAGCTGATTTCCTTTTAAGGTAATAAAGGATAGCTACCAACCCCCACAGCAGACATCATACTTCCAGTAAGACTTTAGAAACATCATAGCTAAAGTCAGGAACTACTGAGGTGACCCCTCTAGTTCTCATACTACTAAGCATGGAACTGACACCCTAATCAATGCAGTAAGATAAGAAATGAAGAGCAAGTGTTACATGGACTGGAAGTAAAGAAGGATAATTGTGGTTGTTAGAGGCAAGATCTGGAAAGGATTTTAGCACTGTTGCTAGACACAAATCAATGCTGTTCCTAGACCCCATCTGTCTTAGTCTGCTCTGGCTGCAGTAACAAAATACCACAGACTGGATGCCTTAAACAACAGAAATTTATTTTCCCACAGTTCTGGAGGCTGGAAGTCCAAGATCAAAGAGCCAGCATGGTCAGTTTCTGGCGAGAGCTCTCTTCCTGGCTTGTAGATAGCCACCATATTGCTATGTCCTCACACGGCCTTTCCTTGTGTGCCCCTGGAGGGAGCGATTGAGTTCCCTGGTGTCTCTTCTTATAAGGACACAGATCCTACCGGATTAGGGCCTCCACATGATGACCTCATTTAACCTTAATTTCCTTAGACACCCCACTTCCAAATATAGCCACACTGGGCGTTAGGATTTCAACATATGAATTTTGGAGGGACACAAACATTCAGTCCATAGCACAATTAACAGTCAGCAAGAAAATATACTAGGAAAAAAAACCTCTTCTTCATAATATCAATAAAAATGATAAGCTACTAAGGAATACATATTATACTGTACAATATGGAATTTAAAATGAGAGCTAGCTAGGAATAAATCTTTTAAAAAGTTATATAAACAGAATTTAGGAATAAAATAAAATGCTATCAAAGTTCATAAAAGAACTGAAAAATTGAAAGATATACAATATTGATGGAGTAGTCAATATACTAAAAATGATTCTTACAAAATATAAATTTAATATGGTTCTGATCAAAACAATAAAAGAATTTTTTCTTGAAATGTGACATACAGATTCTAACATTTACATGAAAGTTTACAGGTCTCAAACTATCCAAGACAATAATGAACAAACACAACAATTAGGGGAGGTTTCCCTTCTAGATACAAGAGGGGTTTTTTTGAAGAAGATTAGCCCTGAGCTAATTGCTGCCAATCCTCCTCTTTTTGCTGAGGAAGACTGGCCCTGAGCTAACGATCTGTGCCTATCCTCCTCTACTTTATATGTGGGACGCCTGCCACAGCATGGCTTGACAAGTGGTGCCGTGTCCGCACCTGGGATCCAAACCGGCGAATCCCGGGCCGCAAAAGCGGAACGTGCAAACTTAACTGCTGCGCCACCTGGCGGGCCCCACAAGAGGTTTTTATTAAGCTAGAATAATAAAGCAATGTGGTATTCATACAGCGATAGACTAATAGGTCAATGGAACAGAAAAGATTCCAGAAAGGGACCCTTGCACATAGAGGAACTTCAGATATAGAAAAAGTTAATTTACAAACATTGGGCCATTTGATACTTGGTGGCTGACTTGTGTCCCCCTCCAAATTCACATGTTGGAAGTCCTAACCCCTAGCACCTCAGGATGTGACTGTATTTGGAGATAGGGACTTTAAAGAGGTAATTAAAGTAAAATAAGGTCACATGGATAGCCCCAATTCAAAATGACTGGTGTCCTTATAAGAAGAGGAGATGAGGACACAGACATGCACAGAAGGATGGCCATGTGAGGACACAAGGAGAAGACGGCATCTACATTCCAAGGAGAGAGGCCTCAGAAGAAACCAACTCTGCCAACACCCTGATCTTGGACTTCCAGTCTCCAGAATTATGACAAATTTCTATTGTTTACCCTACCCAGTCTGTGGCATTTTGTTATGGCAGCCCTAGCAAACTAATATACTTGAGATTAGGAAATTGGCTTCCCATATGGAAACAAAAGGAAATTAGATCAATGTCTCACACTACCTGCATACACACAACTCCAGATAGATTAAAACTTAAATGTTGAAGCAAAATGCCTAAACTATTAGAAGATGATACAAGGAAATATCGTATAATATCAGGATGGAGAAAGATTTCTTAAGACACATAAGGAAGCCATAAAGGAAAAGCTAGATAGATTTTATAATGTCAAAACTAAAATCTAAGGGACCAACAATTTTATAAACAAAGTTCAAAGACAAGGAGCAGACAGAAAAAAATTAAAACATGTATTGCATATTGAGGATTCGTACACAATTGCATTCAACTCCATGAATGTAGTAGAAAAAGATAACCCAATAGAAAAATAGGCAGGCAATAACTGACAATTTATGGAATAAAACCCCCAAATGGTGTAGAAATGTGTATACTTCTGCAGTGATCAATGAAACACATTATTTGTATGTTCTGCAGTTCAAATATTAGTCCAAGTTTTAAAATCTTAGCTTGGGTATCTATATCTTGCTCCTAAGTCCTCAATGTTCCACCATTAAGCAGCATACTAACTTTCCGGTTCAAGTCTATATTTTCATCACGTTAAAGTAGCATACAAAGTTTTCTAATTTATTATTATTTTTTAAAATCTAGGATGTATTTTTAAGTTTAAAATTTTCTTTTCATCTTATTGACTATATTTTTCCCTTAGACTTATTGATATGGTAATATTAACGGATATCCTGATCATCCTTATATTTCTAGAATAGAATCCACTTGGTTATAGTATATTTCTGTAAGGTATCGCCAGCTTCTCTCTGTTAGTTTCTCAGTATTTTTGCATGTGTAGTCACAATCAAGTTTTGTCTGAGCATCCTTTTCAAATCACACATTTGTCGATTTTGGTGTCTTTATGATGGCAACTTAATAAATAGAAAGTTTCCTTCTTCCAATTCCTCTGGAACTATTTAAACATAAGAATTCTCTGTTTGAAAATTTTTTCATCCTACCCTACTCTCTTTTTTTTTTTCTTTAAGGATAGTGACTTATTTACAACTTTACCCCGCAGCAGTTGAATTCCGGATCAGTTTTACTTTTTGCTGTTGATTAATTCCTATCTGCTTTCGATAACGTATTAAAAATTTTTTTGTGGTTTCCTCAATTGGATTCTTAAGCCAATTGTCTTTTTTTTTTTTTTTAACGTACTGATGGATTTGGATTCCTAGTCTTTAAAAACCAGAATCCTCTACCTTTCTCCCAAAGGCGCGTACCTGTAAATCGCCCCTGGGCTGGCAGCCATCCTCGCGTCTCTAGGCAACCAGCGTTCCTAGGACACCGGGAGGCCGACATGCCGCGGAGCCTCCTGGGAAATGTAGTTCGGCGGCGCCCTCCTCTCGCGCAAGCGCACTCACACAGCCACCGACGCTTTCGGGTTACGCCCTGCTCTTTGTCCCTCGCCGCCACGCGAGAGGCGAGTGTGCGCGTGCCCGTGTGTGCGCGCGGACCCCCGCCCCGCTCCGGCGGCGGTGGGGGCACGTGGTTCCCGGTGCGGCGCGTACCACGGCGGAGGCCTGGGGTCTGTGTGGGCGCCTTTGCGGGCTGGGGGTTCCTGGCGGCCGGCGGCTGGGGGCGTGTGGGTCCCCGGGGCACGCGGGGTCGTGCGGGGCTGTGGGCGTCAGCGGCCGGGGCGGGGGTCTGGGCGGCGCGGCGCTCACCGCGGGTGCTCCCTTGCAGGTCGGAGCGCAGGCGCTGCCCCGCCCGGCGCCGCTGGATGTCGTCGGCCGGGAGCCCCGCGCGGGCCCGGGCGCCACCGCTGCGCGGAAGGAGCCGCCGCGAGCGGCCGCGGGGCCCCAGGCGGAGCGGCGGGGAGGCTGCGGCGGGCGCGGGGCCCGCGGCGCCCGGCTCGGCTGTTGCCCGCGGCGGCTCCCAGCGGCTTCTCGGCTAAACCCGGCCCCAGAAGCTCCGGACGGGACGGGCGGCCGGGCCCGCGCCGGTGAGCCGCCCCCGCCGCCCCGCACAGCTGGCTCGCGGTGCCTGGGCCTCACGGTTTATCTGAAAATGAGGCAGCGGCAAGGAGTGGTATTTTTTCCCTAGGTTTGTGTTTTTTTGTATAATTAACAACCTACTTTAATTATTACTTATTGTTTACTTTGAGCCGTGTGGTGCTGGGATGAAACTGCTCTGCTTGTCTGTTGTTTCCCTGAGTTAAGGACTTTAACATTTTAAAGAATATTTGTATGTTTTTCTATCAACTTAAAATGTGTTTACTGTAGTCAGTTTGGAGCATCTCGATAAACACATCCAAATGGAACTCATTCGTGATCCTGTCAACAAGAGAGTCACTGCCAGCATTTTGGGGCATTTCTTTAAGTCAACAGATGTGTTTTTGGTCCATCTTATTTATATTTCCTTTAAGAAAAGAAAATTGGGACTATGCTGCATATGGTGCTTAAGCCGTTACAGCGTGTCATGAGTCTCCTTCCTTGAAATGCGTTGTCCCGCGTGGGGAGCCGAAGCTTAACCTGGGGAGTTTCGTCACCTGGTCCCTGAGAGCTTCCCGCTCCCGCTCTGATCCTCCGTCCGCCGGGCCGCCGTCTGCGCGCGGGCACCGTGTGGCTCTGATCCTCCGTCCGCCGGGCCGCCGTC